>NC_069510.1:107967664-107985164 GCF_027579735.1 Bombina bombina | reverse complement strand
GACATGGTGTGTCATATAAAGTGCTTATCAGGGATGGTGTGTCATATAAAGTGCTTATCAGACATGGTGTGCTATATAAAGTGCTTATCAGACATGGTGTGCTATATAAAGTGCTTATCAGGCATGGTGTGTCATATAAAGTGCTTATCAGGCATGGTGTGTCATATAAAGTGCTTATCAGGCATGGTGTGTCATATAAAGTGCTTATCAGGCATGGTGTGTCATATAAAGTGCTTATCAGGCATGGTGTGTCATATAAAGTGCTTATCAGGCATGGTGTGTCATATAAAGTGCTTATCAGACATGGTGTGCCATATAAAGTGCTTATCAGACATGGTGTGTCATATAAAGTGCTTATCAGACATGGTGTGCTATATAAAGTGCTTATCAGACATGGTGTGTCATATAAAGTGCTTATCAGACATGGTGTGTCATATAAAGTGCTTATCAGACATGGTGTGCTATATAAAGTGCTTATCAGACATGGTGTGCCATATAAAGTGCTTATCAGACATGGTGTGCTATATAAAGTGCTTATCAGACATGGTGTGTCATATAAAGTGCTTATCAGACATGGTGTGCTATATAAAGTGCTTATCAGACATGGTGTGTCATATAAAGTGCTTATCAGACATGGTGTGCTATATAAAGTGCTTATCAGACATGGTGTGCCATATAAAGTGCTTATCAGACATGGTGTGTCATATAAAGTGCTTATCAGGGATGGTGTGTCATATAAAGTGCTTATCAGACATGGTGTGCTATATAAAGTGCTTATCAGACATGGTGTGCTATATAAAGTGCTTATCAGGCATGGTGTGTCATATAAAGTGCTTATCAGGCATGGTGTGTCATATAAAGTGCTTATCAGGGATGGTGTGTCATATAAAGTGCTTATCAGACATGGTGTGTCATATAAAGTGCTTATCAGGCATGGCGTGCTATATAAAGTGCTTATCAGACATGGTGTGTCATATAAAGTGCTTATCAGGGATGGTGTGTCATATAAAGTGCTTATCAGACATGGTGTGCTATATAAAGTGCTTATCAGACATGGTGTGTCATATAAAGTGCTTATCAGGGATGGTGTGTCATATAAAGTGCTTATCAGACATGGTGTGCTATATAAAGTGCTTATCAGACATGGTGTGCTATATAAAGTGCTTATCAGGCATGGTGTGTCATATAAAGTGCTTATCAGGCATGGTGTGTCATATAAAGTGCTTATCAGGCATGGTGTGTCATATAAAGTGCTTATCAGGCATGGTGTGTCATATAAAGTGCTTATCAGGGATGGTGTGTCATATAAAGTGCTTATTAGGGATGGCGTGCTATATAAAGTGCTTATCAGGCATGGCGTGCTATATAAAGTGCTTATCAGGCATGGTGTGTCATATAAAGTGCTTATCAGGCATGGTGTGTCATATAAAGTGCTTATCAGGGATGGCGTGCCATATAAAGTGCTTATCAGGCATGGCGTGCCATATAAAGTGCTTATCAGGCATGGTGTGTCATATAAAGTGCTTATCAGGCATGGTGTGTCATATAAAGTGCTTATCAGGCATGGTGTGTCATATAAAGTGCTTATCAGGGATGGTGTGTCATATAAAGTGCTTATCAGACATGGTGTGCTATATAAAGTGCTTATCAGACATGGTGTGCTATATAAAGTGCTTATCAGGGATGGCGTGCTATATAAAGTGCTTATCAGGCATGGCTTGCCATATAAAGTGCTTATCAGGGATGGCGTGCCATATAAAGTGCTTATCAGGGATGGCGTGCAATATAAAGTGCTTATCAGGGCTAGCGTGCCATATAAAAGTGCTTATCAGGGATGGCGTGCCATATAAAGTGCTTATCAGGGATGGCGTGCTATATAAAGTGTTTATCAGGGATGGTGTGCAGTATAAAGTGTTTATCAGGGATGGCGTGCTATATAAAGTGTTTATCAGGGATGGTGTGCAATATAAAGTGTTTATCAGGGATGGTGTGCAATATAAAGTGTTTATCAGGGATGGCGTGCTATATAAAGTGTTTATCAGGGATGGTGTGCAATATAAAGTGCTTATCAGGGATGGCGTGCCATATAAAGTGCTTATCAGGGATGGCGTGCAATATAAAGTGCTTATCAGACATGGTGTGCTATATAAAGTGCTTATCAGGCATGGTGTGTCATATAAAGTGCTTATCAGGCATGGTGTGTCATATAAAGTGCTTATCAGGCATGGTGTGTCATATAAAGTGCTTATCAGGCATGGTGTGTCATATAAAGTGCTTATCAGGGATGGTGTGTCATATAAAGTGCTTATTAGGGATGGCGTGCTATATAAAGTGCTTATCAGGCATGGCGTGCTATATAAAGTGCTTATCAGGCATGGTGTGTCATATAAAGTGCTTATCAGGCATGGTGTGTCATATAAAGTGCTTATCAGGGATGGCGTGCCATATAAAGTGCTTATCAGGCATGGCGTGCCATATAAAGTGCTTATCAGGCATGGTGTGTCATATAAAGTGCTTATCAGGCATGGTGTGTCATATAAAGTGCTTATCAGGCATGGTGTGTCATATAAAGTGCTTATCAGGGATGGTGTGTCATATAAAGTGCTTATCAGACATGGTGTGCTATATAAAGTGCTTATCAGACATGGTGTGCTATATAAAGTGCTTATCAGGGATGGCGTGCTATATAAAGTGCTTATCAGGCATGGCTTGCCATATAAAGTGCTTATCAGGGATGGCGTGCCATATAAAGTGCTTATCAGGGATGGCGTGCAATATAAAGTGCTTATCAGGGCTAGCGTGCCATATAAAAGTGCTTATCAGGGATGGCGTGCCATATAAAGTGCTTATCAGGGATGGCGTGCTATATAAAGTGTTTATCAGGGATGGTGTGCAGTATAAAGTGTTTATCAGGGATGGCGTGCTATATAAAGTGTTTATCAGGGATGGTGTGCAATATAAAGTGTTTATCAGGGATGGTGTGCAATATAAAGTGTTTATCAGGGATGGCGTGCTATATAAAGTGTTTATCAGGGATGGTGTGCAATATAAAGTGCTTATCAGGGATGGCGTGCCATATAAAGTGCTTATCAGGGATGGCGTGCCATATAAAGTGCTTATCAGGGATGGCGTGCAATATAAAGTGCTTATCAGGGCTAGCGTGCCATATAAAGTGCTTATCAGGGATGGCGTGTCATATAAAGTGCTTATCAGGGATGGCGTGCCATATAAAGTGCTTATCAGGGATGACATGCTACATAAAGTACTTTTCGGGGATGACGTAGCACGTAACAGTGTCCTTTTTATCAAAAGGACACTGTTACGTGCTACGTACACTGTTATGTGCACTGTAATGTTAGCAATTCAATGTAGGAAAATAAAAACTGCTATAATTTTATTATTGTTGTATATGTCTATGTGAAATAGATTTATTACATTCTTATAGAAAGACTATTCCTGTTAATAAAGAAAAATGTCCTTGAAATCTTATAAACCCTGGTAGCTCTTAATTATGAACAGAGTTTCATCTATATGAAGCTTGTTGTTTAAAGGGATACAAAAGTCACAATTCACCTTGCATGATTGAGATAAAGCAGGTCATTTTAAGACAAAATTCACTTCTATTTTCAAATGTGCTTTGCTCTCTTGGTATCCCTTGTTGAAAAATAATTGCATATATCCTACACTAGTGGGAGCTGCTGCTAATTGGTGCCTGCACACTTTTGTCTTTTGTGATTGGCTAACTAGATGTGTTCAACTTGCTGCCAGTTGTGCAATGCTGTTTCTTCAGCAAAGGATAACAAGAGAACGAAGCAAATTTGATAATGGATGTAAATTGGAAAATTGTATGTTCTATCCAAATCATAAAAGAAAATTTTGGAGTCTCCTGTCCCTTTAAATACTTTGTGCATTTATATCAGATTCACTAATACCATTGTGCCATACACAATTGTGATTCATTATGGTTTTTCTTTTTGCTTCCTCTCATTTATTGTTCGGTACCTACGTTTGTCGTATAACATTAAAGAGACATGAAACCCAACACTTTTCTTCCATGATTCATTTAGAGCATACAATTTTAAAAATCATTCCAATTTACTTCTATAATTTGCTTCATTCTCTTGGTATCATTTGTTGTGCTGGGAGCTAGCTTTCTGATTGGTGGTTGTTTATATGTCATCTTGTCATTGTCTCCCATGATGTGTTCAACAAAGGATACCAAGAGAATGAAGCACATTTGATTATATAAGTAAATTGTAAAGTTGTTTAAAATTGTATGCTCTGTCTGAATCATGAAAGCAGAACATTGGGTTTTATATCCCTTTAAAGGGACAGTCTACACCAGAATGTTTATTGTTTTAAAAGATAGATAATCCCTTTATTACCCATTTCCCAGTTTTGCATAACCAACACTGTTATAATAATACACTTTTAACCTCTGTGATTATCTTGTATCTAAGCCTCTGCAAACTGCCCCTTTTTTCAGTTCTTTTGACAGACTTGCAGTCTAGCCAATCAGTGCCTGCTCCCAGATTACTTCACGTGCACGAGCACAGTGTTATCTATATGAAATATGTGAACTAACACCCTCTAGTGGTGAAAAACTGTTAAAATGCAATCTGAAAGAGGTGGGCTTCAAGGTCTATTAAATTAGCATATGAACCTCCTAGGTTAAGCTTTCAACTAAGAATACCAAGAGAACAAAGCAAAATTGGTGATAAAAGTAAATTGGAAAATTGTTTAAAATTACATGCTCTATCTGAATCATGAACGTTTATTTTGGCCTAGACTGTCCCTTTAGCTGCTTATTGCTTGACATTTATATCATTTTTAAAGTATGTACACCAATAAGATTAAAACTTTTGAAATAATCAAAAAATAAAACTACTGGATTGTTCTGTCAGTGAAAGGTTTACCAAGTGTTGCAAATATTTTTTCCCCTCAACAGTAAATTATGTTTCCCCATCACCTTGCAGTGCCACTAGGACCTCCTCATGTTTAGATCATGGAATTAGTGAAAATGTAACTTGAAAAAGTCTTTTGTGTGCTCTGCACGCAGACTCTGTAGGGATAATAATGTGGCAGTTGTACAGCTGTATAATGTATTCTTAAAGGTACAGTATAACGCTCCGTCTTTCAGCCGTGCATGGGTGATTGCGGAAGGGAATAACGCTCAGTACCGCAGCCACTTCAGATTACAGCCTCTGCATAATGGTTCAGAGGTGCATGTAAAGGAGAATTAACTACTCTACTCGTACAGTTCCACTCTGACACTTGTTTTGCACATGGAATGTTTGTGAGGAATTTCCCTGATTTCTCTCTCCTTCTCCCTCTCCAGCATGCCAAATCTAAACTGTTAGTTTTCCTATCTGGAGTGTGATCCAGCGCAGGGCCCCTGGGTTGCCTTATGAGCATTTGTATGATTATGGTTTTGCTTAGGAGAAACCCGTATATAGTAAATGTATTCATTAGCTCTAAAAAAAGAAAACGATTAAAACACTAAACAAGCATAGGTAACAAGTTCTTTGTTCTTTACTAATATTTCTTATTGTTTGAACTTTGGTTAGGAAACGATATCAATCTGACAAGTCTAGCATCTTGACAGTATTATACTGTAATTCTCTCTCTACTTTTTAAAATATTTAGATGCATACAATACACTTCAGTATGGCTATGAGGATTTTTAGACAAAACTATACAGTACAAAACAAACAGTAGATAATGGGACAGTCTACTCTATTTAAAAAAAAAATAAAAAAAATATATATATATACAGGTGGCCCTCGGTTTACGCCGGTTCCATTTTTTGCCGTTTCAGAATAACAACCTTTTTTTCAGTCATGTGACTGCTATTGAAAAGCTTTGAAAAGCAGTGCACTAATTAAAATAGCCAGTAGGTGGAGCTGTCCGCTTGTGTGGCAGCAAAGTTATGCAAGCTTTGCAGGTCTGAAATTAATCTGTGTACACAGAACAGACATTAGCTATCGAGCAGCTTTCAAAGCAGCAAGATCTAGCAGCCACTTCCCTATTATCTTCCTGTCCAACTGCTTAACCAGCCCATTCTTGAGAAAGGTTCCCTGTGAACTGAAACGCGTTGGCTATACTGGTAATACGGCTCAGGATTAGATTTGGTGAGTAGAACACTTATATTCTGTCTCAATAGTAGCTGTATTGCACTATGTCCGCTTTTGTATTACTTTTAGGTTTATGATGACAACTTTAAAGCACTGAAAAAAGACCATCACTTAGGAAATCCAACCACATCACTTCTTGGATCTGTTTTGGATATTTTATAGAACATATAACTTTAGGATTGTCACATTAACTTATATCACAGATTACTTTCAAGGGGAGATTCAAAAGATTTTTTAGACTCTCTCTGGGGACATTTTTTAACCTGGGTGTACACCCAACAGTCATCACCTATTTTTTCACCAATTTTTCACATTTTCAACTTTGTTGCAATTTTACTTTTTACTTTTAAAATTTTTTACTTTTTCTTTTTTACACATTTTTTTAAGGATACACTTGTGATATCACACAGTTTTGGCTCAAAATTTTAATACATAATTTTTCTACATCATTTGGATTATTTTTTCACCTATTAGACACTTACTAATTTTTATACCCACATAAATTTAGATACCATTTTGGAATAATGCTCTAACCCTGTTGGAATCATATGGATTATTTTACCACTATCACTATATAAATCTGGACTTTTTATCAATTGCACAGTTCATAGGACTTTATAATTCCATTCGTGCTGAACACTATAGAGTTTTTTCCTATAGTTTATTATCTAGCAATATTTGTATATGCCCAGATCATAGATACCTAGATTGTACATTCTTTATATACTACACATATATATTCCACTGTATGTTAGGATCCTAACTAATTGTCATAATCTAAATACTGTCTAATTCATTTTTATTTTTTTATTCTATTTTATTCTTATTTTTGTTACATTAAACCTCACATTTTATTCTTAAAAGCACTGATTGATTTCAGATTGTTTTTAGACTGATTTTAATAATTATTATCTCCATACGTATACACATCCAATCGTGGACACCATCTTAAAGGGACAGTCTACACCGGAAACAACCTTAGCCCATAGGTACGATCTCTTGATGACAATTGTACTGATACCCTGCATCCGTATTTTCGCTTATTCACTTACCAACATTTGCAGTAAAGAAGTTTATATTTTATGTTTCAAAAATGGCCGTCTAACTCCTCCCAATAGCTTCTCCTCCTACCTTATCGAGTGCTTCTCCTTCCCTATAACACTCATGCACGGAGCATCCAGTGATGTCATAGGACTCTAATACGCATGCGCATAGGGATACAGCTCGAAACCGGAAGTCTGTCATCGTTATGTCAGCAAACACAAAAACTGTCCCTCTGTTTGCGGTTTCTCCGTGGAAGCAATACATGTGATATTGTAATGCAGAAGAAACATAGAGCTAAACTTTGGTTCCGGATACTTGGATCCCAGTGACGTTGCGCATGCGCGAAGCAATGAATGCGTGCTACAGTATTTTAATCGGTGATCAATTTTCAATTGGACAGTTGAAAATAAGAGAGTGGGTGACATATTGGGTAGGCGGAGCAGAGCGGCCATTTCTAACTGTCGGAATATAACTTGTCATGGAGCATAACTCGGGATGTGTAGAAGACTCAATATGGTTGCAGGGGTGAGAAATTAAAATCGCAACTTAATCTAACGGATGGACTAAGGTTGTTGTAAGTGTAGACTGTCCCTTTAAGCTGCTAACCCCTACTCCAAGGTGTTGCAGCGCTGTACCCTCTGGCTTCTGATTTCTGGAGTTAAAACAATCCGGATTTTGTATTAAATTTGGAAGTTATGTTTTGTTATATGAAGTATAAATTGATTTTGAAAATTCTGGTCTTTTACATCTATTCAACTGCTACTGCAGTAGGTTTGAGATGTATAATTATGGATGTTGTACTGTGTGACGGAGAACCCAGGTGCCACATCACTGTAGAGTCTACAGTGTAGACTATTCACACACAGATGCTCCGATTAAGCTTGCCCATCGCATTCTTTGGTCCTGGTCTACTCTTTTGACTGATAAGTAACCTTTAGGGCAGGTGTAGACAAATCTGTTTAAAATTTAGGAGCCAGAAAGAATATCAAGGAGCCAGAAATACTTTTAGGAGCCAAACAGTGGTAGTTGTATATAGATATATGGAAAATAACCTAACATTTTTGGAGCCAGGGGTAAAATTCTAGGAGTCTATGGCTCCCAGGCTCCTGGGTTTTCAAGACCTTCTTTAGGGTATCTGAATGCTCTCTCTCAGCCAAGACAACGGTCACTGGTGGTGACCTGAGGGGTCCAGCAGCAGTCTAAGTACAACTAGGGCAGTCTTTACAAAGATTATACTTGTTGAAGACCCAAGCTATATAGCTGTAAGGGAAAGATATACTTAGCCACACTACCCCAGATTGCAAGGACTCAACCTGAGTTATTGAACACCACACACATTCATACAGAACCCAACTCATGATCCTAGTTCATATGCATGACAAAGGCTTGGAAAAGAACCACTAACAATTAAACAAATTCAACCCCAACCCAACTCTCTCTGATAGAGAAGAATTTCCAATTTGACTTAAGGCTATAGCTCTAACCATACAGGAGATTCTTAATAGGTGGTTAAATATAAATGTTATAAGCCTTAGAACTTTCTCCATAGCTGTTGAAAAATGGGGGGATCACGAAATTTGTATTAGAGTGCTTATTTCCCCACATCCCCAACAACATTTATAAAAGGCTGCTTTGACTTTTTTATAATATGTCAGGCAAGAGTTTCCTTCTTCTTAGTATTTTATTGTTGGCCTTTAGAAGATAGATGATTTTGTGATTATTTTTTATTTATTTTTTTGTGACTGTGTTTCCAATGATCCACCAGGAAGGTGTTAGAAAGTTCAGCATTCCATATTCTGGCATTCATTGGACCTTTTGGATGAAAATAGGTGATCTGTAGAAATATTGTTTTCTAGTGATGTGATTCCATGTAATGCCTTGTTACAGGAAATTATTGGAACCAGTTCATGATTGTGTTATAAGTGACCTCCCTTTAAAAAGCAAAGGACTTGACCTTTTGCTCAAAAATAAGAATAAATAGAATTAGGAGAAGAACCATTCCGGTCAGGTCTAGCTAACAGTGTGTATGTGTATGACATACCACTTATAAAAATCAGGAGTTTTTTTTAGAAGTGGAAAGTGGTGAAAATGGAAGAGAAGCACAGTGTTTTATCTCCGATCTTGAAGGTATCAATTATAAGGATTAGCAGTTATTGATTACTGCATGTCACACTTATGTTAAAGTTCACAGATTCAAATTTAACATGGTGGTGCTCTCAGCTTCATACTTACCTTGACTATTTTTGTTGGAACTTTGGGTGATGATGTCACATGTATTGAGGAAATGACCAGAACAGCCAATTTCTTTGTTCCAGGTGGTGCAGAGGAACTTGTTCCACAGACTATGTCTTGGCTCCAGTACCATATAGGAGTACATGGCACCCTTTCTTTAAAATAAGTGTCAGCTGTTTCGAATGAGTGGTTGAATGTCTCTTTAAGATTCAGGTGATCTCTGTAAAAAATGACAAACATCTACCAAAATTGAGTTTTTGTTGAGCTGTAGGGTGGCTCTAACAGAGTCTCTATCTTTTGCCCCCTATTTTACATAGATAGAAAAGTAAATCTTCATTTGAAAGCACCTGTCAACCCCAAATCACAGAGAGCCATTAGATCACATTTTTGAGACGGGAATTTCAACTTTCCAATGAGGTGTTTCATATATTTGGTAATGTTAAGTGATTGCAATAAAATTGGAAATTACCTTGATAATATGTTTATTTTAAAGGAGGATACAAGTACCTCTTCGCTAAAGACAGCATACCCTTATATTAGGGCATTTCTCTCTTTCAGATTAGAGGTCGTCGTCCCCCCCCTAGAAAGTAATTGCCATAGAAGTTACCTATTATGTGGATTTTTTTCTTTTTTTTAAATGAATTTTTTTATTGAGATTCAAAAAAAGGTTTACAAGAAAAAATATGTCGGAGAATAAAATACACGGAAAGTATATCATGAGTGACATAGGAAAACAGAACAATGAATAAGGCACATAGTCATATGAGGCATTTCCAAAGCAGAGATATCCATATTACTCGTCCACTCAAATAAAATTGGATCACGTTTGGGCCTCGAGAGATGATGAACCTCTTTTCTTTTTTCCTTTTTTTTTTTTTTTTTTTTTTCCCTTCCCATTTTTAAATATCATTAATAAGAAACAACTGAGCAAGCTAAATGTGAAGTTGGAATGAATATACTTATGACTTTTTAATGAAAGGATAATAAAGTATTAAAGCTTTAAGTATTCTATATATACAAACTTACCATAAGGTACCCCAAAAATCTTAAATTCAGGTATACACCCTGTCAAATAAAGGACTGAAAGTCTAAACGATAACAGATTAGTCACTGCCTGCAACTTAAAGGGCCATAATACCCAAATGTTTAAACACTTGAAAGTGATGCAGTATAGCTGTAAAATGCTGACTAGAAAATATCTCCTGAACATCTCTATGTAAAAAAGAAAGATATTTTACCTCAAAAGTTCCTCAGTAGCCACATCACATTGTAAAGGATTTCTAAGCAGCATTTTAGTGTGTCTGTCCTGGGACATCTTAGGGGATGAGCCTCGTGAACTCTCATATTATTTCACCAATCAGGTAAAGGAAGCTTACTATGAAATCTCATGAGAGTTAAGTCAAATCTCATGAGATCACAGTAAGAGTTCATGACCTCAGCACTGCTGATGCTGATTGGCTGCTGTTCATTTCTTCATTATTTTTTTTATTTTTACCTGCAGCTGGGAGCAGCTGAGTATAACTTTTTACACAGAACTTACTCTGCTGAGCTGAGGAAATTGTGAGGTAAAATATCTTCCTTTTTTACATAGAGATGCTCAGGTGATATTTTCCTGTCAGCTTTTTACAGTCATACTGCATCAGTTTCAAGTGATTTAGCATTTGAGTATTATGTCCCTTTAAACTTAAAGGACCAGTCAACACATTCGATTTGCATAATCAACAAATGCAAGATAACAAGACAATGCAATAGCACTTAGTCTGAACTTCAAATGAGTAGTAGATTTTTTTATAACAAATTTCAAAGTTATGTATATTTCCACTCCCCTTGTACCATGTGGTAGCAATCAGCCAATCACAAATGCATATACGTATAGTCTGTGAATTCTTGAACATGCTCAGTAGTATCTGGTGACTCAAAAATTGTAAATATACAAGACTGTGCACATTTTTTTTTAATGGAAGTAAATTGGAAAGTTGTTTAAAATTACATGCTATATCTGAATCATGAAAATTTAATTTAACCTGAGTGTCCCTTTAAGCTCTCTGCTTATGAGACAAGACATCATAAATCCATTATTGGTAAATATATATGACAGTAAGGTTATGGGGAGGAACATAAATAAAAAGGAAAAGCAATAGTGATACGGATTTGACATAGGAAATGTCTCGGCAGGCATTGTAATCCCATCAATGCAAATATTTATTGCCGCGTGGGTATGGGCCCTATACCCATCTGCAGCCGATAGGAGAACACAAAGTAACCTGCTACTAAGTTAATGCATATGCATGATTGTTTACCTTCCTTACTAAACAAAATTATATTCTGTCCTCCCATTAAACCGATCTGAATGTACAGCACTGTACCAATAAACAACAAACAAAGAAAAAAAAGAAAAGCAAATGAGCCGTATCTTAAATGTAGATGGAGAACGTAACCATAAAACGATCATCTTCAATAAGTGTTGCGTAACATAGTATTGTAGTCAGTTTTAATGAAGGGGAATTTAGTTGTTGCGGTGGTTAAATACCAGACTTAGGGTGCAAGGAGTTTTCTAGTAGTAAAGTCTATGCATACTTAAATAAAGGCTATAGGGAGGAGGGGCGACCTGTGTAGCTAAGGAAAATGACTATATTGTAGATAAAATCACTGCTTTATTGAGCATATGATAAGGTTTTTGGTAGACAAATACAAGTTTAACCCCTCAACTAATAATGACCTGGAACTAAACGATAGCCTGTTCTTGCTAACTGTCACAACTAGGATAAGTGTTGAACTGAGCAATATCTTACTAAGAAAATAAGGAACATGTGTGTAATAATAAAAAAAGGGTGACTTTTTTTTTTATCCTGAGCAAAACATATAACAACATATGCTGCAAACTTAGACTCATGTGACACTATAACACGTTTAAGCAAGAAACCATAACATAGAATAGGTACAGAGTAACAGATTACACTTTTACCCCACTCTAAGCTATAGTGAAGATCAACAAGTCCCTATGGTAGTAAAGGAGAATTTCACCAATGTCCCAGCAGATTGAAGGGGATTTCCAATATTATTGAGCGTTGAATGATAAGGATAACAGTATTGGATAGTCTCTTTACATCTGTCCGGAGGTGAGATGCAATCAGCGAGTCAAATTGTGTCCTGTTTTTCCAGCCAGGTGTAAAAGTAGGGTCTGCTATGTTTAAAGCAGCTAGCCTATTCCTCTCTGGTTGATAGTAGGAACTGAAGGGTTGTGGGGAGAGCCCTGAAGATGAATGTCAAACCATATAACGGCCCATAGGCAGTCTCTCCAATCTGCCTTTAGAATCACATCAGGTCGTGAAGCCAAACCGAGTCTCCAGGCTGCACCCAGACCACCTCCAGTAAGCAGACAAATCTCCGCCAATATCGCAGCTATTAGACCCAAGTCAGCGTGTAAGTCCTCAACGACCGTGAGTATTTCAGCAGCTCCACTGAAATGAACCCTGAACCACAGCCCGTCCAGATACCGCAATTTAATGTTCACCTCGGGCGTAGCAGGAGACCCTCCGTGGTCCGAGCAGATGTTGAGTGAAGCTGGGGAGAAGGTAGTATGTGCTCGAGTAGGTATAAATGGAGTATCGGGTTTCGAGTGTTCCACCTTATGTATATTTATATCGACATCGCAAGAGTTGTTTGCTTTTGTATGTGAGATAGTTATGGTCTGCTTACGAGTCCCTTCATGTAAAAGAGCCATGCGGTTGGTGTTATCAGCCTCCTCCATCCTGTCCTGTCGCCTAGACAAGGCTGGCTTATCTCCGAGGTCATACATGGTGGGCTATCATCAGAGGGGTTAGCAAAGGTCTCTATTAGCGATCGCTCCAGGCTCAAGAAATTATATTCCACTAGCCGGAGAACTTACTCCTCCCATGCAGAAAGCACCATTTTGACTGGCCTCAAGCGTGGTAATTGTTATTCAGAAAGCAACAAGTAGATTGCAGTCAGAACATCCTTTCCTGCAAAATATCTTAGGCTCAGTAATGTAAGTTACTGTCTGGAGTAGAAAGTATATAGAATTAGTTGAGTTTTCTTCAATAAATAACTGATGAAAGGAATGTAAAGCCAGGAGCTTCATCTAGACGCGTCTTGCTTGTTTGGATTTGGATTTTAAGATGCTCTGAACTCTAAAAAGGGCACCAAAACTTTTATTTAAAAACTAAAATAAGGAAGTGAACCCTCTTTAAATGACAGTCATATGCTCAGGGGACTAAAGTGTTTAATATGGCAACAATAATATTATTGTTTTAAATAATGTTTCATTTTTAATCAACCAATAATTTCCCTGCTTCTTTGTTGCTGAGTGACAATGTAAACTCTAGCATTAATGTACTAACCTTTTTTTTTTTATTTTTTTTATTTAACAAATGTAAATTGTAAACTTTTTTAGGAGAGGTCCCTCCTCTTTCTCTATTAATTTGGTAGCTTAAATAAACACCCACGCACGCGTCACTCAGTATATCATTATATAGCCCATCTGTACATCCCTCTACAGACTACCAGTAATTTACACTGGAGCAAAGAATTGTGGGCAAAAGATATGCAAATGAGCGACACAATGCCTCACTTTTTTTTGTTTCTGCCATGCTAGTGCAATATATAAGGAGAATAAACAGAGCAGGGCTTGGGAAATATATTTATGGATCCTGATATACATTGATAGTTTTGTACATATTATATTTATAGATCCTGATATACATTTTTAGTTTTGCACATAATATATTTATGGATCCAGAAATACATTGATAGTTTTGTACGTATTATATTTATAGATCCAGATATACATTTTTAGTTTTGCACATAATATATTTATAGATCCTGATATACATTGATAGTTTTGAACATATTATATTTATAGATCCAGAAATACATTGATAGTTTTGAACGTATTGTATTTATAGATCCTGATATACATTGATAGTTTTGAACATATTATATTTATAGATCCTGATATACATTGATAGTTTTGAACATATTATATTTATAGATCCTGATATACAGTTTTAGTTTTGCACATATTATATTTATGGATCCAGAAATATATTGATAGTTTTGAACATAATATATTTATAGATCCTGATATACATTGATAGTTTTGAACATATTATATTTATAGATCCTGATATACAGTTTTAGTTTTGCACATATTATATTTATGGATCCAGAAATATATTGATAGTTTTGAATGTATTATATTTATAGATCCTGATATACATTGATAGTTTTGAACATATTATATTTATAGATCCTGATATACATTGATAGTTTTGAACATATTATATTTATAGATCCTGATATACATTGATAGTTTTGAACATATTATATTTATAGATCCTGATATACATTGATAGTTTTGAACATATTATATTTATAGATCCTGATATATATTGATAGTTTTGAACATATTATATGTATAGATCCCTATATACATTGATAGTTTTGAACATATTATATGTATAGATCCTGATATATATTGATAGTTTTGAACATATTATATTTATAGATCCCTATATACATTGATAGTTTTGAACATATTATATGTATAGATCCTGATATATATTGATAGTTTTGAACATATTATATGTATAGATCCTGATATATATTGATAGTTTTGAACATATTATATTTATAGATCCTGATATACATTGATAGTTTTGAACATATTATATGTATAGATCCTGATATACATTGATAGTTTTGAACATATTATATTTATAGATCCTGATATATATTGATAGTTTTGAACATATTATATTTATAGATCCTGATATATATTGATAGTTTTGAACATATTATATTTATAGATCCTGATATATATTGATAGTTTTGAACATATTATATTTATAGATCCCTATATACATTGATAGTTTTGAACATATTATATGTATAGATCCTGATATATATTGATAGTTTTGAACATATTATATTTATAGATCCTGATATATATTGATAGTTTTGAACATATTATATTTATAGATCCCTATATACATTGATAGTTTTGAACATATTATATTTATAGATCCTGATATATATTGATAGTTTTGAACATATTATATTTATAGATCCTGATATACATTGATAGTTTTGAACATATTATATTTATAGATTGATACATTGATAGATTGATGATTATATTTGCATGTCTTTAGATATTTTTCTAATAAGTAAAAGACATAGACACAATATTTGCCATCGTAAAGGTGGAGGAGTTTTAGCGAGTGCAAATATACCTTTATATCGCTTAGTACATTTTCTGTTCGGTATGGAAATAAAGAAGTATCATTGTGCCAGCCTTGAGTTTCATGGCTTCTGGTATATTGGAGCCTGAATGGTAATCTCAGTACCCCGCTGTGTCCTGGACCTTATTGAATTGATGTCATCCTTAAGACAAACTCCACATACTGTGCCCCCACATAAGAAGGACTAAAAAGGAACTGTTTATGTTTTGCCTTAACGTGAAAGCAATGCTTTGATAGAATGTAAATCACAGAGCACTTCGTGCAGATTCTTGGCAGCCGGCTCTTAGATGGATTTAACTAATTGAAAGCTGTGCTTACAAATCCTGTATATATTTCCAGACTGTTAGTTTAAAAGCGGTAAAAATACAGGAAGGAAACCTGGAAGTTAGTATTTTAACTAAGAAACTCTCTCATCGATTAGCCAGTGATTTCATTATGACCCGCTAAATAGGGCTTCATCACTATGCTTGAACTATTCTCACATTCTGTTTGACCTTTAATGGCAAAAATTAGTGTTATTTCCTTCCTATTCGCATGACTGCTTTCCAGTTATTGTGTGGCTATCTCTGCATTATGTGTATACTGAGTTGTAGATCTGTGTTCCCATAAAGGTGTTAATAAACCCTGTATTTAGTAATCTGTAATTAGGGTCTGGATTAAACAGACTGAAGGGTACCCACCACATCCAATAAGGTTTGCTTCATTTTCTTCTGGACCTTTAAAGGGACACTGAACTAAAAAAAAAATTTTGTGATTCAGATAGAGCATGCAAATTTAAGCAACTTTCTAATTTACTCCTATTATCAATTTTTCTTCGTTCTCTTGCTTTCTTTATTTGAAAAAGAAGGCATCTAAGTTATTTTTTTTTTGGTCCAGAACCATGGAAAGCACTTGTTTATTGGTGGGTGAATTTATCCACCAATCAGCAAGAACAACACAGTGGGTTCACCAAAAATGGGACGGCATCTAAACTTACATTCTTGCATTTCAAATAAAGATACCAAGGGAATGAAGAGAATTTGATAATAGGAGCAAATTAGAAAGTTGCTTAAAATTGCATGCTCTATCTGAATCACAAAAGAAAAAAAATTGGGTTCAGTGTCCCTTTAAGTGTATTTGGAAAAATCTCTCCATTACCTGAAGTAATTAACAACATTCATTAGTCACTGACCGGGCATCTTGGAACCGGATTATTTTTTTTCCACTCGCCTTCCATTTTCTGCCAAGGTGTTCTCATCAGTGTTTTAGCACTTGTGACAGAGCCAGGAGTGCACTATATTAGAGACTTTGTAATGCATTCTGTGCTGGTATTGTCTGCCCTTAATTCTCTCATGGCTTCTCCCTATTAAATGTGTCCCAAAACCAGTTTTATTTGCATAGGATGCTTTTTAGCCTTATATTGCAATGTAGGTGTCTCGCTTTCAGACCTGATTCTCTAAATCTCTCTGTTCTGGTGCGATTCTGTAAGATTAGCGCTGCGTAATCTGATGGCGCTTTATAAATACCTGATAATAATAATAATAATAATAATAATAATTATGCCTCATCAGTATTTTGGAGTTCATCAGAGATTGTTTTGAAGGCAGTTTTCCCTTGGGAGCTGTGTATCTAATTAAGGGGATTTCACTAATATGATAGGAGACACTTTACAATCTAATGCTCATTAAAATAAGCTGATGATGTCTCTCCATGTCGGCAAGCTTTTAAGAATCTTGTCTTTTGTGAGATGCACAGCTCTCAAGCTAAAATTTGCCTTTCTAAAATTCTTTGATCAACCTCACAGTACTGATGAGACTTCTTAGATATTTTCGCCAAAGCGGAGATCTT